>NC_068363.1:97503183-97530683 GCF_020536995.1 Dreissena polymorpha
TTCTGCTACTACTACCACTACCACCACTACTACTTTCACTATTACGACGACGACTTCTACTAATTCTTTTACTGCTGACATCAATACTTATAAACGGCAAATGTAGAAGAAAAAATGATGAATATTAACAATGGTAACTAACAGTTTTAAAAACACATTCCATATTTTAAGAGGTTTCTATAATAATAAATTCGCCTAAAATAAATAATCCGTGAAAGCAATGTTCGCGAATCCTTTCATGTACTGTTTAACTGTTTGCATACTTTTTAAATGACCCTCGATCGACCCCGTAATTATTTGGCTGATTCGCTCAGCGACACAACTATATAAACGCCAAAAGTTTACAAAAATATTTAAAACTGCAAAATTATTGGTTAAAATAGAGGTAAGACTGATACAAATGGATAGGATGAGATTAGATAATAATCTACATACTAAACATGTACATCAAAAAGTGTCTTTCGGTAACAAAACTAACTTTTACATAACAAAGTTTAGTGTATTTTCATCAGAAAATATTATAAATAAACCCAAAATATTTTTAATTTAAACATTGTTTATTTACGTTTAGTTCGTCGTTCGCGTACATTGAAAAATCATAAATGACTTATCTTCTTTTTTTTTACTTAATTTATTTTGTATTTTTACAGCTGTTATAAAAATACAAGAAATCACCAACGGTCATGAGATTATAACACCATCGTGTCAGTGTTGCTTTATCGCGATGAGCTGGGGTAATAGTAATTGGGGGAGTACGTGGGGAACCAGCGGAATTTCAAGTAACACTTCCTGTCAAAGCTCGCCACCGGAAGGACAGCACGCCCCTTCATGTCTAGCCGGAAGAAGCGGTTGGGGTTACAGCGGCTGGAACAGCGGGTACTATGACGCGAGTTGCAAAGGTTGTCAGCATTCGCGGTCGTCACTTCCCTTTGGCGGCAGCGGTCATACAAAAAACGGCGTCGTCACCTTGCTGTCGATATTTGGAGTGTATCAGGCGACAAAGAGCGTCATGGATAAATGACGGTAAACAAAAAAAAACAAAGTGTATTTATATGTACAGTATTTTTAACGGTGCAGTGTTGTTAAATACATGTTATGTCGATTGAAAACGGAAATGGCATTTTAGCGTGGACAACTGTGATTCATAATTAGTGATATTAGCTTTCAAAAAGTTGTATCAATTCTTTGTAGAATATAGTTATACCTTAACATATTTAAGTGCATTTCCTCTACATGTGTAGGTTTAATTGTATTTACGCACAAGGCGTCACAAATGTATACAAATAATTCAACATATATTTTGTATGTAATATGTCGTGGCTATGATCTTATATAGATAATTGCACGCTTTGAAATTGGATATTTTAATCAATAATTTAGGGCTTTCACATTTTGCATTTTCATTGAAAATGTACTTAGCGCAATATTGTGTATGTTTATATATATTTTACACATGGACATTAAAATTTCAGAATTTACTAGTGAATTGTTTTACCATACAAGCACACTTTTGTTATAAGCATGGGTCGAAGTCAGCGATGCCTTATATGGGTTCAAGTTCTTACAACTTCAAACATTTCTAAAGTAAACCAGCCATTTAATATCTCTTTGTCCGTTATAATATTGGTATGTTTAAAAACCACGCAGAACGAAATAATGTTTAAAAATGAGTATCGGTAACTTGCATTATATCGATAATATGTATGCACACTATATCGTAAACATTTATTAAGTAACAAGAAATGTCTATAAAAATTCAAACGGCGTTGAAATAAATATTAAGATATAATATTTGCCATGAAATAATGCAAGATAACCAAATGATCAGTTCAGAGACTGTCGGGCCTAACATTGGGCAGTCGCTCTTTAGAGAACATCTCGGACCATAAATTCTTCGAAAACCCTAAGAAAAGCTATATATTAATTTAATATCAGTTTAGACGGTAATATAGAACTCGGAATACTCGTATGTTGCCCCATCTTCTTTCCACAAGGAACCTAAATATAAGTACATTGTATAGTTGATGGGAACAAACTTGAAAATTAATCAGTCAGAAAAATGTAAAAAAGAAGACAACAACTTCACAACAACGTGTGTATATATTTATCTTTATTATATAATATACGTATAAGCAGTAATACAATAAGTGCATTCTTTTAACGTAGATTACACAAAATGAATTTGTCGTATAACGAGACCTCATTTACCCAATTTATTAGTTTGTATGACCAGGTGTTAACGGGCCTTTTTCTCAGTATGCAAAATAACAAATATTCTACAAAATTGTCAGAGTTTCAAACAAGTGCATGCATTAAATTATAATTTAAAAAAAACTTAATAACTCTCCTGATGAAAGAATATGTTCAAAACATCTGTTCGTTTATTGATATTCGATTATCAACGTCGAAAAGGGATTGAGTATTTGTAATTATTTTCATTGTTCAAGAAAAAAAGCGTATTACAAACACAGTATGTATTATGAAACTATTTACTCTACCAGCTTACTTCGGAAACCTGCGATGTTAAGTGGTTGCTTAATTGCTTGTTCTTCAAGAGGTAATTCGAACCACAGGGTATGGGGATCTTATTTTTTTTATTTTATCCATTTCCTTGTTATAATAATCCCGTGAAATTATTCCAAATATTAGTTTTATAGTAAATTCATTTAATGACATCTTAAAAAAAGAAAATCGGTGAACAAATCCCTTTCAACATTATCGATTAGACAGCATCTACTGGTGTAGATAAAATTAGATTATAAATGATTCGCAATAGAACGCAAACGCAATTTAAATATAAATTATTATGTATAGTAAGTTGGTAAATACAATTTAACAATTTGTTGCACACTATTGAATGCAAGGCGGCGCAAGCTCAAATGACGTTTTGATTGACATCGGCCCGGTCAATTTGAGATTGACATTGCTATTTATAATAAGTTAGTAACCATTAGTGATTTTATTATATTATAGAATGAACCAGTCTTTCAAATTACACGCAATTAACAATTATATTCATTTTTATTTTGATGTACGTGTTTTGTCGAAAATGCACTTATATCTCTAGTTTAACAACTTGTGTAAAACATGGAGTAAAGTTTATGTCCCATATGTATGCAACAGTTATTGATGGACATCAAACCATATTTGTAAGTTTGCAATCCCTAAAATCAGACAATTATCGCAGTTTTATTGGATACTGAATTCTTCCGCTGCATAAATATCTCTTAACATCGAGATGGAAAGGTATCTAAGTCAGCAACGACAAAAACACAATAATGCGCCTTAAAAACGAGCGTTGTAATTCTTTTTGCAAGAGAAATAAATGACATAATACATCAATATGAAAATAATCGCATCAGATAATGTAACAGGCGACTTCAGTCACACAGTCGTCAGACAAAATCAATGTGCATTGCAAACTTATACGCATACAGATACAATATGTTTTATCACGGCTCTGTTGCAAAACTAAGGGATTGGCAATTCAGCGAAAAGAAGTTAAAACTGTATAATAAAAAAGAAAAGTAAAGATATATAACGTTAGCACATGATAATTCTTATGTGAAAATTTCTAAAGTTATTTCAGTATTTTTGTAAAAAAGGGTGTTTGGAATGTTAATTGCATTGAACACTAAATTTTACGGGTTTAATGCATAATTTGCATTTAAAGTTTTGAGTAACCGAGCCATGAAATGTGGTCGTTTTTTAATCGTTTATGTCTTAAGAAAGTCTTCAAAGTTAATTTTCATATGGACGAATGTAGTTTTTGCATAAGTGTCCTAAATGAACAATCATAAATATGTGTATATAATCTACGTATAGTATCGCTTTTTTAATTACTATATATAGGCCTGGATAAATCTATGTTTCTTTTTCAAATACCAGCTCTGTTTGGCAAAATCTATTTTCGATTATGTAGCATAAGCATTTGTGATAACTTTTAAGACTGGGTAACAGAAAGATACATCATCTGTTCGCCAACACTGAACTTTTAGACAGTCGAAGAGAATTTTAATGTCGTTGTGGACCCTTCACGTCGTCTAACACAAACACGAAAGAGCAACACATGTCATAATATTCGAATCGATGCTTAAAGTTGTCGTCCTGTTGAACTATCGTTTTCTCTGCCTAAAAACCAGCAGATCATTCGTAGATATATAAACTATGAAGAGTACAGTAGCCTGCTGTAAAATAAATGGCGTAATAGAAGAAAAGTGACATTTCATAAAATTTATAACATATTAATGATAGAGGGAAACAATGCATACTCATTCGTTCAGTTTTTTGTGTAGCAATAATCCGTCTTTTGAAATTGATATGTTAGATTACTGTCATTAATATGCACTTCATTATAATTATCCAATATTACGGACCTGTTTTTAAGTTACAAAAAATTAAAACATCAAATAAATTCACATTTGCGCAATTTATGAGCCAACATTCAAGAAAATATTAATATGGATGGATATCAGCACCATTTAATGAGCTTCCAATTATATCCACATAAATACTCATAAACATTTTTTTTAGTTCAAATGTTTACATTTATCAAATTTAAGGCATAAAATGACAAACATCAATACATGTCAAAATATGTGGAAAAAAGTCCCTTGAAAGGGACCTTTTCACAGATTTTGGCATGTATTAAAGTTTGTCATTACATGCTTCATATTGATAAATGTAGACCTTTGATCTAATAAGCTCCAGTTACAAAAAAAGAAAGAAAGAAAAAAAGTGAACGGGGCTCGAACCACTGACCCCTGGAGTAAAAGTCTTACGCTTAGACCACTCGGTCATCCGTGCTCATACAATTAGTGTTGAATTGTATTCTTTATTAAGCAATTCACGTAGTGTCACAAAATATAACGATAACAACATAATTCTCCAACTTATTCAATCGATTCGCGTTGCAACGCTTGATACTTCAGGTTTGTTAATCGTAAAAAGACGATATTATAGAGCATGGTAAATGTTCAGTGTTTTTCTCACAAATATCATAACAATTTACCAAAACGTGAAAAGGTCCCTTTAAGTATGACTCCTATTTACGGATGTGACGTAACAGTTTATTGGTTGATGAATAAGGTTTAAATTTATATCCCAAACTGGTATAAAACACGTTGATTACGTGAAATATTGGGCCGAAGCATAAATATTATTTTTAATTTAAATCGAAATAAAGCCAATACCAAACACCTCTAATATACGGTACCGGTAACCATAACTACAAGAACGAAGTAGGAAATTCCTATTTAAAGGATGCATGTTTCGTAAGTTGATCTCATATAATACAGTTCGAATCGCGTTATAAAAGATGTGAATGATTATGGCAGATAACGGTTATTATTGATCGTCTTAATTCTTAAAATAGTTTAATTGGCCGTAACAATTCTGACATTAAGAATGGTTAAAGTTTTAAAATAGTTTTAATACAAAGCAGTGCCTTTAAACTGAGCTTTAAATAACAGCTGGTAACGCTACTGTTGCATGGATAAAGTGAGCGCTAAACCGCGATTTATTAGTAAAATTGCCCATTCGTGTTATATTAATAGTTTTTTTTACTGCAAGTATTAATATATTGTCTGAGCAACCGTCAACGTTTCGACTTGCATTCGGCATGCTTTGTCCCGTATCTCGGTTGAAATTAGTAAACACAGGAAACGCGGTGATAAGCATTTATTGCTTTGTGACTGAATTGAATATTTTTACATTTTGGGTTTCCACACATTCCACACAATATTATCACTGATGATTTTGTAAGCAAAGACAGGGTATGTGACTCAATTTCAGGGTTCATACCAGTTGCGCTTATTCAGATTTAGTTGCATCTTATGCATAGAATCTGTATGCGTTCCTTTTGAGCTCACATGCGTAAAATTTGGTTTTGTCACTGATGACAACAAATCTGCATTAACTGAAAGCATCTCCTTTACAAATTCGTGAGAACTTTTGTATAAGATGATGTGGAATGCAATTTAACAACACGACTTTTAGGATTTGCTTTGATCATTGATATTAAAAGTCTTAAAAATCAAAAATAATGTAATTTGTCTGGTAAAGAACGATCATTTTGTTCGAAATACATATTCACAGCACAAAGGTTTTGGTTTGAAAACAAAGTTGTGACATTGAGCTTTAATCGAGGGCGGTTATTTTACTTGAAAATCAGTAGACTTTAAGAGCAAATGATCAAAATCAGATTTCTAACAATAGTTTATGACGTTTAAGAAACTGCGGTGGATCTATTGTTTTGAATAATAATTATGATGACGATAATATCGTTGATGGTGCTACTAATGCTAATGATAAGAGTATCCCTGTAACACATGCTTTATTAATAAATAGGTCCCATACAACTTGCATGAACTGAAGACGTGATCAAATTTATAATTACGAGCACTCTCTTTCGAGACACACATAAAAGCTTCAACGTCGTCGTACACATGTGACCAGGTTTGTGACATTTCTAGGACGAAACTGATAATATATCTCATAAATGATATATTGGAAGCATTTTTTCCAAGTTTTTAATGCTATATTCGTCTCATCTAATCTTCGAATGTGGCCCCGTGTGGGGCATGGCCCGCCGACCAACTTCTTCCAGGCATCTCAACTCTTGGATAGTTTATATTATACCGTAATCGCATTTTAAGTGTGACAATATATGGCATAAACATATTTTATTATGATTTAACAGATAATTCTGGTATTGCCAACAAATGACTGGTTATTGTGACTTAGATGCTATGATGCACTGACAATATGACCACAATAGTATTTATGGTATGTGTGAAGAAAGAGTTGTGATTGGTGTCTATCATTTCATAAACGATTTCCTTAAAAAATATGAGTCATTAACTAAATAAGTATCGTCCCATATATAGAGCCTGATCACACTAATAAAGGTTATAAATGAAATCTGACGTAAATATACCATGACACATCGCACATCGCAATTTTACAATGGCCATGTTTGATCAAACTGCATATTGGTTTTCAGTTTCAAACCCTTCAGAGCAAACATATCGTATCATTTTGTATTAAGTCACGGTGTTTTACACTATATGTTCGCACATATCATAATACAACGAATTCGCTTAAGAACAGTTTGGTCATTACTCTAAGAACTGTCGGTAAATCAAGAAACAGTTCCCATAAAGTCACAAATGTTCGCTGATGCATGCAATGTCATGCACTTGATATTCTAAAGTTACAACGAACTGAAACTTGTGACTGAGCCTGTCCATGGGCTTTTATTTTCATCCTCCTCCTCCTCTTCATCATCGTCATCATACATGATTTGAAAATCAACGATGCCTTTGAAATGAAAGCTAATTTAGTAAAATGTCAGAATAATTTGAAACCGATGATTATATAACAACATACATAATAACAGTTTGCAATATGATGATGATGATGATGATGATGATGATGATGATGATGATGATGATGATGATGTTGATGATGATGATGATGATGATGATGATGATGATGATGATGATGATGATGATGATGATGATGATGATGATGATGATGAGGAGGAGGAGGAGGATTTTGCAAAAGGTACATGTTAAAGGTTATAAAGATATTTTCATATACATCTACATTCCCAATGTTTGCTACTTCATCGGGGAATGCCGGAAATATTGTCGGAGAATAAAGCATGGCCGCATATTTAAATCTGTTAACGAAATTTTACCGCTACACTTGCGTGGAGACAGAAAGTATTAAAACGCCGATATATTTGTTAAACTTTCTTGAAATCTTGCTTAATCATATTATTTTATGTGTTTACAAAATGTGCAATGCTGAATTTAAAAACATGTATCTATCTCCCATTTATCATTTTATGTAAATTGATACAAAAAAGTAATATCTATCTTCTATCTATCTTATTATGTAAATTGATATGGGCAGTACAGCTGCTATCTCAATCGCAGCCGTGTTCACCGTTCTGGCATGTCTTTGTGCGGTTTGTAGGTCGTGGTTTACTTTATTGACTGCTTGGTGACTCAATTGGGTCGTTTATTTGAAACTCTGTATTTCCGTTACCACTGTATACGCGAGAAGCACTTTCACAGATGGGCAATTTCTGTCGATGTCTGTTTAGACCAGTTAAGTTTATTCATATTTGAAATTGATGTTCTCCTTGTTATGAAAATGCATGTCTAATCATTTAAAGAAATCCGAAACATAAGTATTAGCATTTTGAGCTAAAATTGTAAGCACAGTAATGTTTTTTAATGCTCTTCACTGATGGCAAATTAAAATCGGCCCTTTAGTTATAGTTTCTCTGATATACAGAATAAATTAGCTTATTGAATTGAAAATAGAACTATTCATTGAAATTGTCGTGAATGAATGCGTCGATGATCCTGCTAATTTCTGTCATAAATGTATGCTAATCATACTTTTATTGAACATTGTGGCTAAACAAATGCTATCAACATAAGCTGTGATCAAATGCATTTTTTCACGTGATCACTCTATCGAGTTATAAATATACGTCTCACCTTCGTTGTTGTGACATTTTTTTCAGGAGAATGCAGCCTGTTTGAGGAAAAAAGTTCTCGTAAGCTCTTTTGGTACGCTAATGATATAGTCGGCATTTAAGCCTCGTAAGCGTCCCCATAGATGACAACGGCGTTTTTTATTCTAAGTACACATATTTGTAAATGCCTTTTGGTTTATATAACATCTGCGGAGTGTGTGAAAAATTTGTAAATTATTATTTTGTTTAATTCTATCGCGAAAAAGACCACACAATATATATACACAGAGCGTTAAAGATAATTATTAAAGATAATTACACGCCAGGAGGCATCCTTATTCTTCCTTATTTTCTTTCTCTTCTAATACTTATGCACGAACTTTATATTTTGCAATACATATGTTACTGCTTTCTTACGTGCAGTTTCGAAACCGACCAACCATGGAAAAACAAAAAGTCCATTAAAACACAAGTTATACACTAGAGTGCACGAACTTTATATTGTGCCATACATACATGTATCTTATTGCTTTCTTACGTGCAGTTTCGAAACCGACCAACATTGCAGGAAAAACAAAAAGTCCATAAAACACACGTTCTTCAAGACAGTTTTACTTAAATCAAAGTTAGCTTTTAAAAACTGTTGAATATCATCTTCATTTTAAAGGGATCTTTTCACGCTTTGGTAAATTGACAAAATTGAAAAAAGTTGTTTCAGATTCGCAAATTTTCGTTTTAGTTATGATATTTGTGAGGAAACAGTAATACTGAACATTTACCATGGTCTAATATAGCCATTATATGCATCTTTTGACAATTTTAAAACCTAAAAATTATAAAGCGTTGCAACGCGAAACGATTGAATAATTTGGAGAGTTCTGTTTTTGTCGTTAAATTTTGTGAAACTACGAAGATTGCTTATATAAGGTATAAAATACGTCAAGTATGTGTACTCGGCAGAATAGCTCAGTAGGCTAAAGCGTTTTTACTTCAGGACTCTGGCAGGACTCCAGGGGTCACTGGTTCGAAACCTGCTCCGGGCAATGTTCTTTTCCTTTTTTTAATTTTATTCTTGATTTTTTACTGGAGCTTTTACGATCCAACGTTTACAATTATCAATATAAAGCATTTAATGAATAAGTTAAAAAATGCAAAAATCTGTGAAAAGGCCCCTTTAAACCCTACCTGAGCGCAGTAATTATAAAGTGTTATTAATGTTATACTACTTTCATCGATTTTTGTATTACCAAATTTATTTGTTGTGGTATTTATTTTGTCAATTTGTTTCGCTCTTGTATCTCTGATGTCGCTACACATTTACACTCGTTCGTATGTCCATATTGTTGGTAGGTGCATACCGGTTACTTGATTATAATGTGCAGTCTTTGTTTAATTCGTGGATGTCCAGTTATGATAAGCGGAAAACGGTCTGAGCCTCATTCGGAAAAACTGGACTTAATGCATATGCGTTACGGTTGCCAATGCTAATTTTGAACGAAACTTGTTTCTTGAACTGGATTTATAGCTTAGAAGAGAATTCCTTTGTAAAAACCATCTGGGCTCAATGCATGTGCGTAAATGATGCACAGGCTAATTTGAAACGAACTTTCTGTTTAAACTGGATTCTTAAGTAAGAAGATAATTCCTTTAAAAGACCATGAAGGCGGAAAGGGTCCTCACATATTAGACTGTGCAGACTGTTTACTCTGTATCGACAATGTTCCTGCGCCAGCGAAACAGGTAAACATGATAGAAGAATCTCTCCAGTACACGACATAACCAGTGGTTTACAACTGTTGAATGGGGTTTAGAGGTATTGTCAACAATTGGCCATGCTAATCAGCAACGGTAAAAAAATAATCACTTAACACCTCATAATCACACATGCATAAAGAATTTACCATCTGCAGGTCAAGTTTTCACACAAACAATCAAGAGTTAAAAATGGCCACAAGTACAAAATCTTAGATTTGGACTACAAAACTGAATGGAAACCATTTTTGAAGTTAATCAGAGATAATAGTTATTAACCATTATCTTAAAATATGTGAACAACCGTGTCGCCTTTGTTCCCCTTCCTCATACTTAAATTTTCTGACACAAAACATGTATTCATATTCAAGAACACCTAAAAAAATATTATGTTAATATACAAACACGATATCAATACGAATATTTTTCGTAAGGATACTTACACACACAATATTCAATGGTTATGAGATGGATTTTACACAAATACATTTAATAAAGGTTAAAGTCTGGGTTATATGAATAACAGACCCTTCACATGCCATTATTTAAACTAAAGCTCTTGTATACTTATGCTTATAATTGCAAAATAATCATTGAAATAAGTAAGGCACGAGTTGTGAAATGAATCATTTATTATTGTTATTACAATTACGTATGGGGAAAATACAAATTGACTGATATATTATCGCAAAACATGGGCAACCAGTACAGGAGATAAAGACAAAACATATCTTTTTTCAAGTTTCATGAGGGTTCATTTGGTTAAAATCCTTGAGAAATAAAGAGTACTTATATACTGAAGAGTATTCAACATATATATAAATATTGCAATCTATGCAGAATGGAGACATGACCTTACAGGTAAAAAACACTGACTTATTCCAAACCCAGGGGATGTGCTTACAATAACATTTTCATAAAGATTAATATTTTCGTGAAGAATTTTACTAATTAACCTCACAAGTATTCTCTGTATACAGCAAATGGTTTCAAGTATGTTTGCTTATGAATACAAACAGAACTAAGTTTTAACTAGCCTCTCGGTCAACGCACCTCGCTATAACAACAAACTTAGAAGTGTTTTCAATAAAACGACGTGGTCGTTGTTTCGTTGGTATGTTCTGCTTCTATTTTCTGTAAATTGGTTTTATACGATAATACAAGAACAAATGGTCCAAATGTGAGGCCATCATGAATTATTTTCAAAGAATTTAATTATCGAGGGCCATTTGAAGTGTGTGTTAGTAGTAGTGTTTCACACAGTTGTATCAGTGTATAGTGTGTGCATTTGATAAATTAATTATATGTCGAATAGCAAATTATTTCGCGTGAATAAATTGCCGATGCATTATTCCCTCTTATATCAAATTGTTTTTTTGACAATATACGCTTGCGAATAAATAATTAATATATAAACTGACTATTAAATATACAAACTAGTATAAACATTCCTAGCCGTCAATATATCACGGATATAATTAAGTGAAACTGTATGACGTGGGGTTAATAATAATGAGTGACTTTGAAACAACACAAATATAAGATGCAAAGCACGGCAACCCAAAATGAATCGAATACAACTGCGTGAGTGCCTCTTTAAAGTGAATTTACATTGAGTTTTCCTTGTGCACTATTTTAGTATAAGACATTGTAATTCAAACGTATTGAACTTGTATTACGACTCTGTCCTCGCATTCATTTTTAATTCAGCCTCTTCATGTTTAAGCCACACGTTTTAAATTTAAGTTTCGCGATGGTAACGTTATGAGTATTGAATATTTAATGAAGTTTTATTGAAAAGGTCGAATTCGATCAAATTGAAAAAAATCCTTTCCACGATATGTAGAGAAAAATGACATAAAAACCTTTTAGCCGAGATGTCATCATCATCATCATCATCATCATCGTCGTCGTCATCATCTTCATTATCATCAACATCATCATGATCATCATCACAATCATCATCATCAACATAATCATCATCATCATCATCATCATCATCATCATCATCATCATCATCATCATCATCATCATCATCATCATCATCATCATCATCATCATCATCATCATCATCATGGTTAGTATTTTGAAAATGGTCAGTATAACAAACTCTTCTCTGTATTAAAAATCATTATCTCCGTTTGTCTACTGGGTAGCTCTGTTGGTAAGGTTTCAAATAAATAAATCCAAAGGATTTTTAATCGATTCCCGACCAAGTCACACAACTTCTGTTGGGTTTGTTCATGAAATCTTTTTCTCGGCCATTCGTCTCGCAACAAATGATTTATGTAAAAGCACTCGGTACGGGTTCACCAGCTCGCCCATAAACAGTACGAGTACGCTATCCAACTGCCATGATACCGCTGAAATACTGTTGAATACAGAACAAACATCAAAATAAAGAAATAAAACAAACATATTCATTTGAATCAATCCCTAAAAAATGTTATTAACCTGTGCTGTTATTCCCTCTCTCTCCCTCCAATATTGTTAACCAATATTTTATAAAGAGATGGAACAATTTATGTTAAACATTCAGCTTGTTAATAAATTTAACCAAAAGGTAAACCGTTTAAACTTTGTCCGTACAAAATTGTAATAAAAAATTAAATTCTCAAAATGGTTTAGTGTTTAGATCGAAATGTCGCGTGTTCGATCCCCGAATACTTATCGTTCCACCGGGGTGTTTCGCTTGCACATATTTTTTCTGCACTCAAATGACTCGACCCGGCTAAATCAATAAGCACATTGTGCAATTAAAATTAAGGTTATTTCCTTTTAAAACTGTACGCTTATTCGTAAAACTTAACGAAAACGGTGCCAATATATGGCGATAGTTTTAATTATCGATAGATATGCAGATGATTAATTATATACATTACTAATTTCAAGGTTTGCCCAGCTTATTTCCGTTGTGCACAAAGAAATTTCGATACGTTACAAATTCCAAAATCCAGTTTTAAGCAAAAAATACACACCCCGTAACTTGTCAGTCTCTTGAAAGTGTTAATGTTTAATTTCAGTACAATAAAATGCGGCTAGTGCGCTTTGAATATAACCGTCGAATTCAGTATGCAGATTATTCACCTAATTATCCCATTGGTAAATGAACTTTAAATTCGAATTGGGAAAATAAAGCGAGCAAGATTGCCTAGAAGATTGTATGAAATCATAAGTAACTGCGAGCGTTGCCTTTTTATTGTGATAATAGTCGACAATTTGTCTCAAAGAAGTGTATGAAAAGTACAAAAATTAAGTTCAAATAATCCTCTGCTGATGTTATCTTATGCACAACTTTTCAACAACAAAGAAGAAAAAAGGACAATAGTTAAATATTTTATTGAGGGAACTCATAGTACATACAAGCAATTGTAATAGTTAAAGTGGTTATATTAAACTATACAGTAAAGATGATATTAGTTTAGATTGTTCAATGTTTATTTATGATGTAAGATATAAGCATACATGTAACATCAAACAAAGTCATATTCTAAAATACAACGTGTGGAAGTAGTATTTTAATATATAACATACAAATGTGAGTTCGTTATAACAATCTTAGATAAAAGTAGCGGATTAATAAATGATTGTATATTCCAAAGGCTATAGGGTGTTTACAATAAAATGATATTATTAATTGCATGTAGCATATACTTTAACATAAAAAGTGGTATTCCGTTTATACTTTGATTTTACTCTTGAATACGAAAAAAGGCATATAATTGATCGCAAATGGTTAAGAAGATACATGTCCACGTAATATTTACAATCAAAGGTAGCTTTTATTTCTGTATATGTTCCATGTTTTAATTTGCTACTTCATCTTCTTCTACTACTTCTATTACTTCTACTATTACTAGTGCAATTGCTACTGGTACTACTACTACGACGACGACGACGGCTACTGCTACTGCTACTGCTACTACTACTAATACTAATACTTATAATACTAATACTACTAAAACTACTACTGCTACTACCACCACCACAAACTTCTACTACTACTTCTACTACTACGACGACGACGACTTCTACTGCTACTTTTTCTTCTACTATTAATTAAAAGTAACAAAAGATCAAAAATAAACAAACGGAGGATTACAAATAAGTAATTGGATTCGTTTTAAAAGGTTTCTTAAACATGTTAACGTAAAATAAATAATCCGTGAAAGCAATGTTCGCAAATCCTTTCATGTACTGTTTAATTGTTTGCATACTTTTTTAAATGACCCTCGATCGACTTCGTAATTATGTGGCTGATTCGATCAGCGACACAACTATATAAACGCCAAAAGTTTACAAAAATATTTAAAACTGCAAAATTATTGGTCAAAATAGAGGTAAGGCTGTTACACATGGATAAAATGAGATTAAATAATAATCTAAATACTAATTAAGATGTACATTAAAAAAGGTTTTATCGGTATCAAAACTAACTTGTACATAACAATGATAGTGTATTTTCTTCTGAACTGATAACACATACACCTTTAATAAGTTTAATTTAAATATTGTTTATTAACGTGCAGTTCGTCGTTCGCGTACATTGAAATCATAAAAGTAATATATTTTGCTTAAAACTAAATTTATTTTGTAATTTTACAGCTGTAAGAAATATACAAGAATACACCAACGGGCATGAGATTATAACACCATCGTGTCAGTGTTGCTTTATCGCGATGAGCTGGGCTAATAGTAATTGGGGAAGTACATGGGGAACCAGCGGAATCTCAAGTAACACTTCCTGTCAGAGCTCGCCACCGGAAGGACAGCACGCCCCTTCATGTCTAGCCGGAAGGAGCGGTTGGGGTTACAGCGGCTGGAACAGCGGGTATTATGACGCGAGTTGCAAAGGTTGCCAGCACTCGCGATCGTCACTTCCGTTTGGCGGCAGTGGTCATACAAAAAACGGCTTCATCACCTTGCTGTCGATATTTGGAGTGTATCAGACGACGACAAGCGTCCTGGATAAATGACGTTTATCAAAGGAAACAAAGTGTATTTATATGTACAGTATTTTTAACTGTGCAGTGTTGTTATATACAATTACATATAATATCGTTTGAAAATGGAAATGACATTTTAGCGTGGACAACTGTGATTCATAAATTGTGGTATTAGCTTTAAAACTGTTGTATCAATTTGATTTCAGAATATAGTTATACCGTTACATATTTTCAACGTATTGTTTGTTAAGGTGTGGGTTTAATTGTAACTACGCACAAGGTGACATTAATGCATACAAAATGATCACACATGTTATGTGTGTAATATGTCATGACTTAAATCTTTAATAGATAATTGCACGTTTAGGAACTTGATAATTAAATCAATAATCTGGGGCTTTCACATTTTGCATTTTCATTGAAAATGTACTTAGCGCAATATTGTGTATGTTTTTAACTATTTTATACATAGACATTAAAATTTTAAAATTTACTAGTGAATTGTTTTACCATACAAGCACACTCTTGTTACAAGCATGGGTCGAGGTCAGCGATGCTTTATCTATGGGTTCACGTTCTTACGACTTAAAACATTTCTAAAGTAAACCAGCCATTTTATATCTCTTTTTCCGTTATAATATGGGTATGTTTAAAAACCACGCAGAACGAAATAATATTTGAAAATGAGTATCAGTTATTTGCATTATTAAGATAATATGTATACACACTATATCGTAAACATTTATTAAGTAACAAGAAATGTCTATAACAAGACAAACGGCGTTGAAATAAATATTAAGATATAAGATTTGCCATGAAATAATGCAAGATGACCAAATGATCAGTTCAGAGACTTATGGGCCCAATATTTTTCAATTGCTCCTTAGAAAACATCGCGGACCATAAATTCTTTGAAAACCCTTTGAAAAGCTATCTGACCAAAAATTATTTTTAATATGAATTTACAAGGTAATATAGAATTCGGAATACACGAATGTTGTCCCATGTTTTCTCCACAAATAACCTAAATACATGTACATTTTGTAGTTCATTGGAACAAACTTGAAAATAAATCAGTCAGAAAAAATGTAAACAGAAGACAAAAACTTAACAACAACGTGAGTACATATCTATCTAAATACTATAATATATTCTACAAAAGTGTCAGAGTTTCAAACAAGTGCATGCATTAAATTATAATAAAAAATCTAAATAACTCTCCTGATGAAATAATATGTTCAAAACTACTGTTCGCATATGGATATGCAATAATCAACGTCGAAAAGTGATTGAGCATTTGTAATTCTTTTCATCATTAACGCAAACAAGAAATATCTTCAAAAAAGATATACGGCGTTGATTGTGGTTGGAGTTTATGAATTGTAAAGAGTTCAATGAATGAGATCAAGGATAGCGAATGTCTTTCTGTGCAGTTCTTAGCTGCATCACACGCAGTACGGGATGTTACGCGGAGTTTTTGCGGCTTATTTTACATTATTACATATTGCTGGTCATAAACCTATAGATACAAAACAGAAAACTAAACGAATAATGGAAGTGAAATTAAAACATATGAGCCAACCGGCCACATGCGCAGTATCCTCACATATTATAAATATTTATACGCGCGTTCTTCGAACAAACCTGTTTTTGTGGTTTGTCGGGCATTGCTATTTGATTCGAGTATTAACAGTATCGAGAATCATCGCGCTCATGCTTAATACATTAGTCAATATGGTGGAAAAAGGCTTGTTAAATTAATTAAAAATAATATTTATCATGGTATTGTTGAAAACACATTAGGAATCTATTATTGACATACCATAATTATATCGCTGGATATCTTCGTTTAACATCTTTCTGATCTTAAGAAAATTGCAGATCACATAGTTCATGCTATAGCGTCTTTATTATATAACGATTATTTTACTGGCCGCGAACTCCGGTCAGAACATAAGGTATTCGTGAAGACCCAGCGATGCTGTATATAAACTCTGACATTCACACACACTAACCGCGAACTGACGAAGGTGTAGAATCTACGCACAAATTGTATTGATGTGAAGAGTTGAGTGTAAAACTGTTCTATCTATCATGCCTTTTCATAAGAGAAAATTGGTTCATGCTGAACAGGCAGTAAAACAGTGTTAGAAAGACGCGGCCAAGTTTCCAATGTTCTGGTGGTATTCTCAAATCAGCCGATGGACTAAATGAAGTGTATTCATTCGTGGGTAGCCGCGGGCATTTTTATGAATGTAACCTAAAGGTCACCTAAGGTCAAAAGTGACGTTAATCAGCTACGCCGAAATAGGTGTATAGCAAACACAGTATTTACAATGAGACTATTAACTCTACCAGCTTACTTCGGAAACCTGCGTTGTTAAGTCGTTGCTTGCTACCTTTAACTTCAAGAGGTGATTCGAACCACAGGGTATGGATAATTTTTAACTCGATCTTTTCCATGTTATATTAATCCCGTATAGCTATTCTAACCCGTATAGCTATTCCAAATATAAGCTTTTAAGTACATTCATTTAATGACATCTTTTTCACAAAAATAGGAAAATCGGTGAACAAATCCTTTGAACATTATTGATTTGACAGTATCTATTGGACTAGATACATACAATTTTACATTATTCGCAATAGAACGCAAACGCAATTTAAATATAAATTTATTTGCATAGTAATTTTATAAATATAATTTTACAATTTGTGGAACACTATTGAAATGAAGGCGCAAGCTGATTGATTGGCATCGGCCCGGTCAATTGGAAATTAGACATTGCTATTCGTAGAGCGTTTATGTTCGCGAAATAAAATAGATATTTTCATTGCAGGCAATTATAAAATTATTTCATTATTATATTCATATATGTATTTTTGTTGAAAATGCACTCATATGTCAAGTTAAGCAACTTATGTGAAACGTGAAGTAAGGTTTATTTCCCAGATGTATGCAACTGTTATTGGTGAACATCTCACCATATTTATAAGTTGGCAATCCCTAAAATCAGAAAAGTATTGCAGTTTTATTGGATATTGAATTCTTACGCTGCATAATTATCCTTTAAAATTGAGATTTAAAGGTATCTAAGTCAGCAACGACAAAAACACAATAATGCGCCTTAAAAACGAGCATTATATTTCTTTTTTCAAAAATAAATAAATGACATAATACATCAATATTAAAATAACCACATCAGATAATATAACAGGCGACTTAAGTCGCACAGTCGTCAGACAAAATTAATAGCATTGCAAACTTATACGCCTCCAGATACAATATGTTTTATCACGGCTCTGTTGCAAAACAAATTGATTGGCCATTCAGTGAAAAGAAGTTTAAACTGTATGAAGATTGATAATACATAAGAAAAGTAAAGATATATAACGTTCGCACATGATAATTCTTAGTGAGTAATTTCTAAAGTTATTTCAGTATTTTTTATAAATAGTTTGCTTGGAATATTAATTGCATTAAACACTCAAATTTACGGTTTTTATTCATAATTTGCATTTAAAGTTTTGAGAAATCGAGCCATGGAATGTTGAAGATTTTTTAAATCATTGATGTCTTGAGAAAGTCTTCAAAGTTATTCATGATATGGACGAATGTACATTTTGCATAACTGTCGTAAATAAACAAACATAAATATATGTATATAATCTACTTATACTATCGCTGTTTTAATTACTATATATAGGCATTGATAAATCTGTTTCTTTTTCAAATACCAGCTCTGTTTGGCAAAACCTATTTTCGATTATGTAGCATAAGCATTTGTTATAACTTTTAAGACTGGGTAACAGAAAGAGACATCATCTGTTCGCCAACACAGAACTTTTAGACAGGAGAATTTTAATGTCGTTGTGCACCCTTCACATCGTCCAACACGAAAGAGCAACAAATGTCATATTATTCGTTTCGATGCGTACAGTTGTCTTTCTCTAGAACTATTGTTTTCTCTCCCTAAAAAACAGCAGATCATTCGAAGAGTACAGTAGCCCGCTGTAAAATAAATGGCGTAAAAGACGAAAAAGGACATTTCATAAAATTTATAGCATATAAATGATAGAAGGAAACAATGCATAATCGTTGGGGGTTTTTTTTGTGTGTAACAATAATCTGTCTTTTGAAATTGATATGTTATATAACTGCCATTAATATGCACTCCATTATAATTATCCTATATTACGGATCTGTTTTAAGTGTATATAAAATAAATTAAATTATCAAATAAAATCACATTTGCGAAATTTGATGAGCTAACATTCAAGAAAATGTTAGTATCAATGCCTATCAGCACCATTTAATGAGCTTACAATTATAGCCACATTAATACTCAAAAACATTTTATTTAGTTAAAATGTTAACATTTATCAACTTTAAGGCATAAAATGATAAACGACAATACATGTCAAAATCTGTGGAAAAAGTCCCTTGAAAGAAAGGGACCTTTTCACATATTTTAGCATGTATTAAAGTTTGTCATTAATTGCTTTATATTGATAAATGTAGACCTTGGATCTAATACGCTCCAATAACACAAAAAATAAAGAAAGAAAAATAAGTAACCCTCAACTGGGCTCGAAACACTGACCCCTGGAGTAAAAGTCTAACGATTAGACCACTCGGCCATCCGTGCTTTACAATAAGTGTTGAATTGTATACTTTATAAAGAAATCTTCGTAGTGTCACAAAATATAACGATTACAACAGAACTCTCCCAATTATTCAATCGATTCGCGTTGCAACACTTTATAATTTTCAGGTTTTTAAATTAATACTTTAGAGCATGGTAAATGTTCAGTGTTACTCTTTTCTCACAAATTTCATAACAACAACGGAAAATTATGCGAATCTTAAAAATTTTGTTTTTAAATTTTGATAATTTACCAAAACGTGAAAACGTCCCTTTAAGTATGACTCTTATTTACAGATGTGACGTAACAGTTTATTGGTTGAGGTATAAGGTTTAAATTTATAGCCAAAACTGGTCTAAAACACGCTGATTACGTGAAATATTGGGTCGAAGCATGAATATTATTTTCATGAAAAATTGAAATAAGCCAATACAAAACACCCTAACCATTACCACAAGAACTAAGTAGGAAATTCCTATTTAAATGATGCATGTTTTGAATAGTTGATCTCATATAATACAGAACGATTCTCGTTATAAAAGATGTGAATGATTATGGCAAATAACGGTTATTATTCATCGTCTTAATTTTTTAAATTGTTTGATTGACCGTAACAATTTGGACATTAAGAATTGTATTAGTTTTAAAATAGTTGTAATACAAAGCACAGCATTAAAACTGAGCGTTAAATAACAGCTGGTAACGCTACTGTTTCGTGGATAAAGTGAGCGCTAAACCGCGATTTATTGGTGAAACTGCCCATTCGTGTTATATTAATGCAATTATTAATATATTGTCTGAGCAACCGTGACCGATTGGACTTGCATCCTGCATGATGTTGTCCTGTATTTCGGTTGATATTAGTAAACACAGGAAACGCGGTGATAAGCATTTATTGCCTAGTGACTGAATTGAATATTTTTACATTTTGGGTTTCCATATATTACACGAATATCATTCTAACTGATGATTTTGTAAGCAAAGACAGGGTATGTGACTCAATTTCAGGGTTCATACAAGTTGCGCTTATTCAGATTTAGTTGCATCTTATGCATAGAATCTGTATGCGTTCCTTTTGAGCTCACATGCGTAAAATTTGGTTTTGTCACTGATAACAACAAATCTGCATTAACTGAAAGCAACTCCTTTATAAATTCGCGAGAACTTACATAAGACGATGTGAAATGCAATTTAACAACACTGAGGATGCTTTGATAATTGATATTTAATTTTAATGTCTTAAAAACCAAAAGTAATGTAATTTGTCTGGTAAAGAACGATCACTTTGTTCGAAATACATATTCTTAGCACAAAGGTTTTGGTTTGAAAAAAGTTGTGACATTGAGCTTTAATCGGAGGCGGTTATTTTACTTGAAAGTCAGTCGACTTTAAGAGCAAATAATCAAAATCAGATTTTAAACAATAGTTTATGACGTTTAGGACACTGCGGTGGATCTATATTTTTTTAATAATAATTATGATGAGGATGATGTCGTTGATGGTGCTACTAAAGCTTATGATAAGAGTATCCCTGTAACACATGCTTAATTAATAAATAGGTCCCATACAACTTGCATGAACAGAAGACGTGATAAATTTTAGAATTCACGAGCACTCTCTTTCGAGACACACATAAAAGCTTCAACTTCGTCGTACACATGCGACCAGGTTTGCGACATTTCTTGGACAAAAATTATAATATATCTCATAATATATCTCTTTTAATGCTATATTCGTCTCATCTAATCTTCGAATGTGGTCCCGTGTGGGACATGGGCTTCTTCCAGGCATCTCAGCTCTTGGCTAGTTTATATTATAGCGTAATCGCATTTTAAGTGTGCCAATTTATGGTTTAAACATATTTTATTCTGATTAAAAACAGACAATTTCGGTATTGTCAACAAATGACTGGTTCTTGTGACTTAGATGCTATGATGCACTGACAATATGACCACAATAGTATTTATGGTACGTGTGACGAAAGAGTTGTGCTTGGCGTCTATCATTTCATAAACAATTTCCTTAAAAAATTGAGTATTTAACTAAACAATTATTGTCCCATATATAGAGCCTGATGACACTAATAAAGGTTATAAATGAAAACTGACGTAAATATACCATGACACATCGCACATCGCAATTTTACAATGGCCATGTTTGATCAAACTGCATATTGGTCTTCAGTTTCAAACCCTTGAGAGCAAACATATCGTATCATTTTGTATTAAGTCACGGTGTTTTACACTATATGTTTGCACATATCATAATACAACGAATTCGCTAAAGAACAGTTTGGTCATTACTCTAAGAACTGTCGGTAAATCAAGAAACAGTTCCCATAAAGTTACAAATGTTGGCTGATGCATGCAATGTCATGCACTTGATTTTCTAAAGTTACAACGAACTGAAACTTGTGACTGAGTCTATCCATGGGCTTTTATTTTCATCCTCCTCCTCCTCATCATCATCATACATGATTTGAAAATCAACGATGCCTTTGAAATAAAAGCTATATTTAGTAGAATGTCAGAATAATTTGAAACCGGTGATTATATAACAATATACATAATAACAGTTTGCAATATGATGATGATAATGATGATGATGATTGCACACTCTCAGCAATTCAAGCACCGCTCGCTACGACTTACTAAATATAGAAGTATTAAAGCGTCTTGCCAGAGAGAGTATGGATCTTCCCGATCAAACATTTCATTTATATTATATTCATATTTTCCAAAGGTACATATTAACGGTTATTAAGATATTTTCATATACATCTACATTCCCAAGGTTTGCTACTTAATTGGGGAATGCCGGAAATATTGTCGGAGAATAAAGCATGGCCACCCATTTCAAACTGTTTACGAAAGTTTAAATAATGCTTTAAATAAACAATTGTACCGCTACACTTGCGTGGAGACAGAAAGTATTGAACGCCGATATATTTGTAAAATTTTCTTGAAATCTTGCTTAAATATATTATTTTATGTGTTTACAAAATGTGCAATGCTGAATTTAAAAAAATGTATCTACCTTCTATCTATCATTTTATGTAAATCGATACATAAAACATATATCTATCTTCTATCTATCTTGTTATGTAAATTGATATGGGCAGTACAGCTGCTATCTCAATCGCAGCCGTTTTAACTGCTTCTGGCATGTCTTTATAAGGTTTGTAGGTCGTGGTTTTCAAGAAGCGGGGATTACTTAATTTACTGCTTTGTGACTCAATTTGGTCGTTCATTTGAAATTCTGTATTCCCGTTACCACTGTATACACGAGTGATATTTTCACAGATGGGCAATTTCTGTCGATGTCTGTTTAGACTTGCTAAGTTTATTTATATTTGATATTGGTTTTCTCCTTGTTATGAAAATGCATTTCTAATCATTTAAAGTAATCCAAAACATAAGTATTAAAATTGTATTGAGCTAAAAATGTAAGCACAGTAATGTTATTTTAATGCTCGTCACTGATGGCAAATTATAATCTGCCATATAGACATAGTTCCTCTGATATACAGAATAAATAAGTTTATTGAATTGAAAATGGAACTATTCATTGAAATTGTCATGAATGAATGAGTCGATGATCCTGCTAATTTCTGGCATAAAGGTATGCTAATCATACTTTTATCGCTCATTGTGGCTAAACAAATGAAATTAACTGAAGATGTGACCAAATGCAATTTTTCACGTCATCATTCTATCGAGTTATACATATACGTTCCACCTTCGTTGTTGTGACATTTTTTAAAAGGTGTTTGCAGCTTTTGTGAGGAAAAAAGTTCTCGTAAGCTCTTTTGGTACGCTAATGATATAGTCGGTATTTAAGCCTCGTAAGCGTCCCCATAGATGACAACGGCGTTTTTGTTTTTATAAGTACACATGTTTGTAAATGCCTTTTGGTTTATAACATCTGCGCATTGTGTGAAAAATATGTAAATTATTACGTTATTTAATTCTATCGCGAAAAATACCACACAATATATATACACAGAGCGCAAAAGATAATTATTAAAGATAATCATAAGCCAGGAGGCATCCTTATTCTTCCGTATTTTCTTTCTCTTCTTCTCGATGTAATACTAATGCACGAACTCTATATTTTGCAATACATATCTTATTGCTTTCTTACGTGCAGTTTCGAAACCGACCAACCATGGAAAAACAAAAAGTCAATAAAAACACAAGTTATACACTTGAGTGCACGAACTTTATATTTTGCCATACATATCTTATTGCTTTCTTACGTGCAGTTTCGAAACCGACCAACCTTGCAGTAAAAAAAAAATGTCTATAAAACATAAGTTATTCACGACAGTTTTACATGAAGTAAATGTTTGCTTTAAAAACTGTTGATATCATCTTCATTTTTAAAACCTACCTGAGCGCAGTAATTATAAACTGTTAGAGCGCAGTTATTATAAACTGTTAATGTTATACTACTTTCATCGATATTTGTATTGCCAAATGTATTTGTTGTGGTGTTTATTTTGTCATTTTGTTTCGCTCCTGTATCTCTAATGTCGCTTCACATTGACACTCGTTCGTATGCCCATAGTGTTGGTAGGTGCATGCCGGTTACTTGTTTATAATGTGCAGTCTTTGTTTAATTCGTGGATGTCCAGTTATGATAAGCAGAAAACGGTCTGAGCCTCATCACTGGGCTTAATGCATATGCGCTACGGTTACCAATGCTAAACTGGAACGAAACAGTTTCCTGAACTGGATTTATAGCTTCCTTTAAAATGCGTAAATGTTGCACAGTCTAATTTGGAACGAACTTTCTGTTTAAACTGGATTCTTAGCTAAGAAGAGAATTCCTTTAAAAAGACCATGAAGGCGAAAAGTGTCCCCACATATTAAACTGTGCAGACTGTATATTATGTATCGAATATGTTCCCGCGACAGCGAAACAGGGTTAACATTAGAAAAGAATCTCTTCAATACACTACATAACTAGTGGTTTACAACTGTTGAATGGGGTTAAGAGGTTTTATCAACAATTAGTCATGCTTATCAGCAACGGTAATAAATAATCACCTAACACCACATAATCACACATGCAGGAAGAATTTACCATCTGCAGGTCCTGTTTATAGAATATAGTTTTCACACTATCAAGAGTAAAACATTGCCACAAGGTAAAAATTTTAGAATTGGACTAAAAATCTGATTTGAAACCAGTTTTGAAGTTTATCAGAGATAATAGTAATTAACCATTATCTTTAAATATGTGAACAACTGTGTCGCCTTTGTTTCCCTTCCACATACTTAAATTGTCTGACACTAAACATGTATTCATATTCAAGGACACCTAAAGAAATATTATGTTAATATACAAACACGATATCAATACGAATATTTTTCGTAAGTATACTTACAAACACAACATTCACTGGGTATGAGATTATACACAAATACATTTAATAAAGGTTAATGTCTGGTTATGTGAATTATAGACCCTTTACATGCCATTATTTAAACTAAAGCTCTTGTAAACTTATGCTTATAATTGCAAAATAATCCTTGAAATAAGTCAGGTAGGAGTTGTGAAATGAATCATTTATTATCGTTATTACAATTACGTATGGGGAAAATACAAACTGACTGATATTTTATCACAAAACACAGGCAATCAGTACAGGAGATAAAGACAAAATCTTTTTCAAGTTTCATAAGGGTTCATTTGGTTAAAATCCTTGAGAAGTAAAGAGTACTTATATACTGAAGAGTATTCAACATATAAATAAATATTGCAATCTATGCAGAATGATAAAATGACCTTACAGGTAAAAAACACTGATTTATTCCAACCCAGGGGATGTGTTTACAATAACGAATAATATTTTCGTGAAGAATTTTAATAATTAACCTCACACGTATTCACTGTATACAGCGAATTGTTTCAAGTATGTTTGCTTATGAATGCAAACAGAGGTAAGTTTACAACATGCATCTCGGTCAACGCACCTCGCTTTAACAACAATCTCAGAAGTATTTTCAGTATATATATAGGACGGTGTCGTTGTTTCGTTGGTATGTTCTGCGTCTATTTTCTGTAAATTGGTTATATACGATAATACAAGAACAAATGGTCCAAACTTGAGGCCATCATGAATTATTTTCAAAGAATTTTATTATCGAGGGCCATTTGAAGTGTGTGTTAATACTAGTGTTTCACACAGTTGTATCAGTGTATATTGTGTGCATTTGATAAATTAAGTATTTGACAAATAGCAAATTATTTCGCATGAATAAATTGCCAACTCATTATTCCCTCTGATATCAAATTGTTTTATTGACAATGTACGCTTGCGAATAAATAATTAATATATAAACTTCATATTAAATATACAAACTAGTATAAACATTCCTAGCCGTAAATATATCACGTATATAATAAAGTACAACTGATTGACGTGGGATTAATAATAATGAGTGACTTTGAAACAACACAAATATAAGATGCAAAGCCCGGCAACTCAGAATGAATCGAAAACAACTGTGTGGATGCCTCTTTAAAGTGAATTTACATTTAGTTTTCCTTGTGCACTATTTTAGTATAAGACATTGTAATTCAAGCGTATTGACCTTGTATTACGACTCTGCACTCTCATTCATTTTTTATGCAGAATCATTCATGTTTAAGCCACACACTAGGCAGTATAACGTGAGCGCGATGAACCGTATACAAAAATAAGCGCGTTACATATTTAAGTATCGAGATGGTAACGTTTAGAGTGTTGAATAGTAAATGAAGTTAAATTGTAAAGGTCACATGTGATCAAATTGTAACATGTCTTTTCTACGATTTGTAGAGAAAAATGATATAAAAAACGTTGAGACGAAAGGTCATAAGAAAACGCATTCACGTGTTTAATAAACAACAAATAAACTTTTTATAATAATCATCATAACATCTTCATAATCATAATCTTCATCATCATCATCATCATCATCATCATCATCATCATCATCATCATCATCATCATCATCATCATTATCATCAGCATCATAATCATAATCATCATCATCATCATCATCATCATCATCATCATCATCATCATCATCATCATCACCGCCATCATCATCATCATCATCATCATCATCATCATCATCATCATCATCATCATCATTATCATCATCATCATCATCATCATCATCATCGTCGTCGTTGCCGTCGTCGTCGTCGTCATCATAATCTTCTTCTTCTTCTTTAACTTCTTCGTTTTCTGCCTCTTCATCTTATAAGTATTTTGGACAAGATCATTATAACATACTTCTCTCTGCATATATCAATCATTATCTCCATATGTCGGGCCGGCTAACTCTGTTGGCAAGGCCTAAAATAAATAAAATACAAATCAAATGATTGCGGGCTCGATTCCCGACTAAGCCACACAACTTTTGTTGGCATTGTTCCTGAAATCACTTCTTCGGCCATTCGTCTCACTTCTTCTTCTTTATGTAAAAGCACACGTTTCGGGTACACCCGCTAACCCATAAACAGTACGAGTACGCTATCCGACTGCCGTGATACCGCTGAAATACTGTTTAATACAGAACAAACATCCAAATAAAAGTATAAAACAATTAACGTATTCATTTGAATAAATTCTCTCTCTCTCTCTCTCTCTCTCTCTCTCTCTC